>NW_027466541.1:1530000-1539839 GCF_050575085.1 Anarhichas minor | reverse complement strand
CTAACCCTAACCCTAACCCTAACCCTAACCCTAACCCTAACCCTAACCCTAACCCTAACCCTAACCCTAACCCTAACCCTAACCCTAACCCTAACCCTAACCCTAACCCTAACCCTAACCCTAACCCTAACCCTAACCCTAACCCTAACCCTAACCCTAACCCTAACCCTAACCCTAACCCTAACCCTAACCCTAACCCTAACCCTAACCCTAACCCTAACCCTAACCCTAACCCTAACCCTAACCCTAACCCTAACCCTAACCCGAACCCTAACCCTAACCCTAACCCTAACCCTAACCCTAACCCTAACCCTAACCCTAACCCTAACCCTAACCCTAACCCTAACCCTAACCCTAACCCTAACCCTAACCCTAACCCTAACCCTAACCCTAACCCTAACCCTAACCCTAACCCTAACCCTAACCCTAACCCTAACCCTAACCCTAACCCTAACCCTAACCCTAACCCTAACCCTAACCCTAACCCTAACCCTAACCCTAACCCTAACCCTAACCCTAACCCTAACCCTAACCCTAACCCTAACCCTAACCCTAACCCTAACCCTAACCCTAACCCTAACCCTAACCCTAACCCTAACCCTAACCCTAACCCTAACCCTAACCCTAACCCTAACCCTAACCCTAACCCTAACCCTAACCCTAACCCTAACCCTAACCCTAACCCTAACCCTAACCCTAACCCTAACCCTAACCCTAACCCTAACCCTAACCCTAACCCTAACCCTAACCCTAACCCTAACCCTAACCCTAACCCTAACCCTAACCCTAACCCTAACCCTAACCCTAACCCTAACCCTAACCCTAACCCTAACCCTAACCCTAACCCTAACCCTAACCCTAACCCTAACCCTAACCCTAACCCTAACCCTAACCCTAACCCTAACCCTAACCCTAACCCTAACCCTAACCCTAACCCTAACCCTAACCCTAACCCTAACCCTAACCCTAACCCTAACCCTAACCCTAACCCTAACCCTAACCCTAACCCTAACCCTAACCCTAACCCTAACCCTAACCCTAACCCTAACCCTAACCCTAACCCTAACCCTAACCCTAACCCTAACCCTAACCCTAACCCTAACCCTAACCCTAACCCTAACCCTAACCCTAACCCTAACCCTAACCCTAACCCTAACCCTAACCCTAACCCTAACCCTAACCCTAACCCTAACCCTAACCCTAACCCTAACCCTAACCCTAACCCTAACCCTAACCCTAACCCTAACCCTAACCCTAACCCTAACCCTAACCCTAACCCTAACCCTAACCCTAACCCTAACCCTAACCCTAACCCTAACCCTAACCCTAACCCTAACCCTAACCCTAACCCTAACCCTAACCCTAACCCTAACCCTAACCCTAACCCTAACCCTAACCCTAACCCTAACCCTAACCCTAACCCTAACCCTAACCCTAACCCTAACCCTAACCCTAACCCTAACCCTAACCCTAACCCTAACCCTAACCCTAACCCTAACCCTAACCCTAACCCTAACCCTAACCCTAACCCTAACCCTAACCCTAACCCTAACCCTAACCCTAACCCTAACCCTAACCCTAACCCTAACCCTAACCCTAACCCTAACCCTAACCATAACCCTAACCCTAACCCTAACCCTAACCCTAACCCTAACCCTAACCCTAACCCTAACCCTAACCCTAACCCTAACCCTAACCCTAACCCTAACCCTAACCCTAACCCTAACCCTAACCCTAACCCTAACCCTAACCCTAACCCTAACCCTAACCCTAACCCTAACCCTAACCCTAACCCTAACCCTAACCCTAACCCTAACCCTAACCCTAACCCTAACCCTAACCCTAACCCTAACCCTAACCCTAACCCTAACCCTAACCCTAACCCTAACCCTAACCCTAACCCTAACCCTAACCCTAACCCTAACCCTAACCCTAACCCTAACCCTAACCCTAACCCTAACCCTAACCCTAACCCTAACCCTAACCCTAACCCTAACCCTAACCCTAACCCTAACCCTAACCCTAACCCTAACCCTAACCCTAACCCTAACCCTAACCCTAACCCTAACCCTAACCCTAACCCTAACCCTAACCCTAACCCTAACCCTAACCCTAACCCTAACCCTAACCCTAACCCTAACCCTAACCCTAACCCTAACCCTAACCCTAACCCTAACCCTAACCCTAACCCTAACCCTAACCCTAACCCTAACCCTAACCCTAACCCTAACCCTAACCCTAACCCTAACCCTAACCCTAACCCTAACCCTAACCCTAACCCTACCCTAACCCTAACCCTAACCCTAACCCTAACCCTAACCCTAACCCTAACCCTAACCCTAACCCTAACCCTAACCCTAACCCTAACCCTAACCCTAACCCTAACCCTAACCCTAACCCTAACCCTAACCCTAACCCTAACCCTAACCCTAACCCTAACCCTAACCCTAACCCTAACCCTAACCCTAACCCTAACCCTAACCCTAACCCTAACCCTAACCCTAACCCTAACCCTAACCCTAACCCTAACCCTAACCCTAACCCTAACCCTAACCCTAACCCTAACCCTAACCCTAACCCTAACCCTAACCCTAACCCTAACCCTAACCCTAACCCTAACCCTAACCCTAACCCTAACCCTAACCCTAACCCTAACCCTAACCCTAACCCTAACCCTAACCCTAACCCTAACCCTAACCCTAACCCTAACCCTAACCCTAACCCTAACCCTAACCCTAACCCTAACCCTAACCCTAACCCTAACCCTAACCCTAACCCTAACCCTAACCCTAACCCTAACCCTAACCCTAACCCTAACCCTAACCCTAACCCTAACCCTAACCCTAACCCTAACCCTAACCCTAACCCTAACCCTAACCCTAACCCTAACCCTAACCCTAACCCTAACCCTAACCCTAACCCTAACCCTAACCCTAACCCTAACCCTAACCCTAACCCTAACCCTAACCCTAACCCTAACCCTAACCCTAACCCTAACCCTAACCCTAACCCCTAACCCTAACCCTAACCCTAACCCTAACCCTAACCCTAACCCTAACCCTAACCCTAACCCTAACCCTAACCCTAACCCTAACCCTAACCCTAACCCTAACCCTAACCCTAACCCTAACCCTAACCCTAACCCTAACCCTAACCCTAACCCTAACCCTAACCCTAACCCTAACCCTAACCCTAACCCTAACCCTAACCCTAACCCTAACCCTAACCCTAACCCTAACCCTAACCCTAACCCTAACCCTAACCCTAACCCTAACCCTAACCCTAACCCTAACCCTAACCCTAACCCTAACCCTAACCCTAACCCTAACCCTAACCCTAACCCTAACCCTAACCCTAACCCTAACCCTAACCCTAACCCTAACCCTAACCCTAACCCTAACCCTAACCCTAACCCTAACCCTAACCCTAACCCTAACCCTAACCCTAACCCTAACCCTAACCCTAACCCTAACCCTAACCCTAACCCTAACCCTAACCCTAACCCTAACCCTAACCCTAACCCTAACCCTAACCCTAACCCTAACCCTAACCCTAACCCTAACCCTAACCCTAACCCTAACCCTAACCCTAACCCTAACCCTAACCCTAACCCTAACCCTAACCCTAACCCTAACCCTAACCCTAACCCTAACCCTAACCCTAACCCTAACCCTAACCCTAACCCTAACCCTAACCCTAACCCTAACCCTAACCCTAACCCTAACCCTAACCCTAACCCTAACCCTAACCCTAACCCTAACCCTAACCCTAACCCTAACCCTAACCCTAACCCTAACCCTAACCCTAACCCTAACCCTAACCCTAACCCTAACCCTAACCCTAACCCTAACCCTAACCCTAACCCTAACCCTAACCCTAACCCTAACCCTAACCCTAACCCTAACCCTAACCCTAACCCTAACCCTAACCCTAACCCTAACCCTAACCCTAACCCTAACCCTAACCCTAACCCTAACCCTAACCCTAACCCTAACCCTAACCCTAACCCTAACCCTAACCCTAACCCTAACCCTAACCCTAACCCTAACCCTAACCCTAACCCTAACCCTAACCCTAACCCTAACCCTAACCCTAACCCTAACCCTAACCCTAACCCTAACCCTAACCCTAACCCTAACCCTAACCCTAACCCTAACCCTAACCCTAACCCTAACCCTAACCCTAACCCTAACCCTAACCCTAACCCTAACCCTAACCCTAACCCTAACCCTAACCCTAACCCTAACCCTAACCCTAACCCTAACCCTAACCCTAACCCTAACCCTAACCCTAACCCTAACCCTAACCCTAACCCTAACCCTAACCCTAACCCTAACCCTAACCCTAACCCTAACCCTAACCCTAACCCTAACCCTAACCCTAACCCTAACCCTAACCCTAACCCTAACCCTAACCCTAACCCTAACCCTAACCCTAACCCTAACCCTAACCCTAACCCTAACCCTAACCCTAACCCTAACCCTAACCCTAACCCTAACCCTAACCCTAACCCTAACCCTAACCCTAACCCTAACCCTAACCCTAACCCTAACCCTAACCCTAACCCTAACCCTAACCCTAACCCTAACCCTAACCCTAACCCTAACCCTAACCCTAACCCTAACCCTAACCCTAACCCTAACCCTAACCCTAACCCTAACCCTAACCCTAACCCTAACCCTAACCCTAACCCTAACCCTAACCCTAACCCTAACCCTAACCCTAACCCTAACCCTAACCCTAACCCTAACCCTAACCCTAACCCTAACCCTAACCCTAACCCTAACCCTAACCCTAACCCTAACCCTAACCCTAACCCTAACCCTAACCCTAACCCTAACCCTAACCCTAACCCTAACCCTAACCCTAACCCTAACCCTAACCCTAACCCTAACCCTAACCCTAACCCTAACCCTAACCCTAACCCTAACCCTAACCCTAACCCTAACCCTAACCCTAACCCTAACCCTAACCCTAACCCTAACCCTAACCCTAACCCTAACCCTAACCCTAACCCTAACCCTAACCCTAACCCTAACCCTAACCCTAACCCTAACCCTAACCCTAACCCTAACCCTAACCCTAACCCTAACCCTAACCCTAACCCTAACCCTAACCCTAACCCTAACCCTAACCCTAACCCTAACCCTAACCCTAACCCTAACCCTAACCCTAACCCTAACCCTAACCCTAACCCTAACCCTAACCCTAACCCTAACCCTAACCCTAACCCTAACCCTAACCCTAACCCTAACCCTAACCCTAACCCTAACCCTAACCCTAACCCTAACCCTAACCCTAACCCTAACCCTAACCCTAACCCTAACCCTAACCCTAACCCTAACCCTAACCCTAACCCTAACCCTAACCCTAACCCTAACCCTAACCCTAACCCTAACCCTAACCCTAACCCTAACCCTAACCCTAACCCTAACCCTAACCCTAACCCTAACCCTAACCCTAACCCTAACCCTAACCCTAACCCTAACCCTAACCCTAACCCTAACCCTAACCCTAACCCTAACCCTAACCCTAACCCTAACCCTAACCCTAACCCTAACCCTAACCCTAACCCTAACCCTAACCCTAACCCTAACCCTAACCCTAACCCTAACCCTAACCCTAACCCTAACCCTAACCCTAACCCTAACCCTAACCCTAACCCTAACCCTAACCCTAACCCTAACCCTAACCCTAACCCTAACCCTAACCCTAACCCTAACCCTAACCCTAACCCTAACCCTAACCCTAACCCTAACCCTAACCCTAACCCTAACCCTAACCCTAACCCTAACCCTAACCCTAACCAACCCTAACCCTAACCCTAACCCTAACCCTAACCCTAACCCTAACCCTAACCCTAACCCTAACCCTAACCCTAACCCTAACCCTAACCCTAACCCTAACCCTAACCCTAACCCTAACCCTAACCCTAACCCTAACCCTAACCCTAACCCTAACCCTAACCCTAACCCTAACCCTAACCCTAACCCTAACCCTAACCCTAACCCTAACCCTAACCCTAACCCTAACCCTAACCCTAACCCTAACCCTAACCCTAACCCTAACCCTAACCCTAACCCTAACCCTAACCCTAACCCTAACCCTAACCCTAACCCTAACCCTAACCCTAACCCTAACCCTAACCCTAACCCTAACCCTAACCCTAACCCTAACCCTAACCCTAACCCTAACCCTAACCCTAACCCTAACCCTAACCCTAACCCTAACCCTAACCCTAACCCTAACCCTAACCCTAACCCTAACCCTAACCCTAACCCTAACCCTAACCCTAACCCTAACCCTAACCCTAACCCTAACCCTAACCCTAACCCTAACCCTAACCCTAACCCTAACCCTAACCCTAACCCTAACCCTAACCCTAACCCTAACCCTAACCCTAACCCTAACCCTAACCCTAACCCTAACCCTAACCCTAACCCTAACCCTAACCCTAACCCTAACCCTAACCCTAACCCTAACCCTAACCCTAACCCTAACCCTAACCCTAACCCTAACCCTAACCCTAACCCTAACCCTAACCCTAACCCTAACCCTAACCCTAACCCTAACCCTAACCCTAACCCTAACCCTAACCCTAACCCTAACCCTAACCCTAACCCTAACCCTAACCCTAACCCTAACCCTAACCCTAACCCTAACCCTAACCCTAACCCTAACCCTAACCCTAACCCTAACCCTAACCCTAACCCTAACCCTAACCCTAACCCTAACCCTAACCCTAACCCTAACCCTAACCCTAACCCTAACCCTAACCCTAACCCTAACCCTAACCCTAACCCTAACCCTAACCCTAACCCTAACCCTAACCCTAACCCTAACCCTAACCCTAACCCTAACCCTAACCCTAACCCTAACCCTAACCCTAACCCTAACCCTAACCCTAACCCTAACCCTAACCCTAACCCTAACCCTAACCCTAACCCTAACCCTAACCCTAACCCTAACCCTAACCCTAACCCTAACCCTAACCCTAACCCTAACCCTAACCCTAACCCTAACCCTAACCCTAACCCTAACCCTAACCCTAACCCTAACCCTAACCCTAACCCTAACCCTAACCCTAACCCTAACCCTAACCCTAACCCTAACCCTAACCCTAACCCTAACCCTAACCCTAACCCTAACCCTAACCCTAACCCTAACCCTAACCCTAACCCTAACCCTAACCCTAACCCTAACCCTAACCCTAACCCTAACCCTAACCCTAACCCTAACCCTAACCCTAACCCTAACCCTAACCCTAACCCTAACCCTAACCCTAACCCTAACCCTAACCCTAACCCTAACCCTAACCCTAACCCTAACCCTAACCCTAACCCTAACCCTAACCCTAACCCTAACCCTAACCCTAACCCTAACCCTAACCCTAACCCTAACCCTAACCCTAACCCTAACCCTAACCCTAACCCTAACCCTAACCCTAACCCTAACCCTAACCCTAACCCTAACCCTAACCCTAACCCTAACCCTAACCCTAACCCTAACCCTAACCCTAACCCTAACCCTAACCCTAACCCTAACCCTAACCCTAACCCTAACCCTAACCCTAACCCTAACCCTAACCCTAACCCTAACCCTAACCCTAACCCTAACCCTAACCCTAACCCTAACCCTAACCCTAACCCTAACCCTAACCCTAACCCTAACCCTAACCCTAACCCTAACCCTAACCCTAACCCTAACCCTAACCCTAACCCTAACCCTAACCCTAACCCTAACCCTAACCCTAACCCTAACCCTAACCCTAACCCTAACCCTAACCCTAACCCTAACCCTAACCCTAACCCTAACCCTAACCCTAACCCTAACCCTAACCCTAACCCTAACCCTAACCCTAACCCTAACCCTAACCCTAACCCTAACCCTAACCCTAACCCTAACCCTAACCCTAACCCTAACCCTAACCCTAACCCTAACCCTAACCCTAACCCAACCCTAACCCTAACCCTAACCCTAACCCAACCCTAACCCTAACCCTAACCCTAACCCTAACCCTAACCCTAACCCTAACCCAACCCTAACCCTAACCCTAACCCTAACCCTAACCCTAACCCTAACCCTAACCCTAACCCTAACCCTAACCCTAACCCTAACCCTAACCCTAACCCTAACCCTAACCCTAACCCTAACCCTAACCCTAACCCTAACCCTAACCCTAACCCTAACCCTAACCCTAACCCTAACCCTAACCCTAACCCTAACCCTACCCTAACCCTAACCCTAACCCTAACCCTAACCCTAACCCTAACCCTAACCCTAACCCTAACCCTAACCCTAACCCTAACCCTAACCCTAACCCTAACCCTAACCCTAACCCTAACCCTAACCCTAACCCTAACCCTAACCCTAACCCTAACCCTAACCCTAACCCTAACCCTAACCCTAACCCTAACCCTAACCCTAACCCTAACCCTAACCCTAACCCTAACCCTAACCCTAACCCTAACCCTAACCCTAACCCTAACCCTAACCCTAACCCTAACCCTAACCCTAACCCTAACCCTAACCCTAACCCTAACCCTAACCCTAACCCTAACCCTAACCCTAACCCTAACCCTAACCCTAACCCTAACCCTAACCCTAACCCTAACCCTAACCCTAACCCTAACCCTAACCCTAACCCTAACCCTAACCCTAACCCTAACCCTAACCCTAACCCTAACCCTAACCCTAACCCTAACCCTAACCCTAACCCTAACCCTAACCCTAACCCTAACCCTAACCCTAACCCTAACCCTAACCCTAACCCTAACCCTAACCCTAACCCTAACCCTAACCCTAACCCTAACCCTAACCCTAACCCTAACCCTAACCCTAACCCTAACCCTAACCCTAACCCTAACCCTAACCCTAACCCTAACCCTAACCCTAACCCTAACCCTAACCCTAACCCTAACCCTAACCCTAACCCTAACCCTAACCCTAACCCTAACCCTAACCCTAACCCTAACCCTAACCCTAACCCTAACCCTAACCCTAACCCTAACCCTAACCCTAACCCTAACCCTAACCCTAACCCTAACCCTAACCCTAACCCTAACCCTAACCCTAACCCTAACCCTAACCCTAACCCTAACCCTAACCCTAACCCTAACCCTAACCCTAACCCTAACCCTAACCCTAACCCTAACCCTAACCCTAACCCTAACCCTAACCCTAACCCTAACCCTAACCCTAACCCTAACCCTAACCCTAACCCTAACCCTAACCCTAACCCTAACCCTAACCCTAACCCTAACCCTAACCCTAACCCTAACCCTAACCCTAACCCTAACCCTAACCCTAACCCTAACCCTAACCCTAACCCTAACCCTAACCCTAACCCTAACCCTAACCCTAACCCTAACCCTAACCCTAACCCTAACCCTAACCCTAACCCTAACCCTAACCCTAACCCTAACCCTAACCCTAACCCTAACCCTAACCCTAACCCTAACCCTAACCCTAACCCTAACCCTAACCCTAACCCTAACCCTAACCCTAACCCTAACCCTAACCCTAACCCTAACCCTAACCCTAACCCTAACCCTAACCCTAACCCTAACCCTAACCCTAACCCTAACCCTAACCCTAACCCTAACCCTAACCCTAACCCTAACCCTAACCCTAACCCTAACCCTAACCCTAACCCTAACCCTAACCCTAACCCTAACCCTAACCCTAACCCTAACCCTAACCCTAACCCTAACCCTAACCCTAACCCTAACCCTAACCCTAACCCTAACCCTAACCCTAACCCTAACCCTAACCCTAACCCTAACCCTAACCCTAACCCTAACCCTAACCCTAACCCTAACCCTAACCCTAACCCTAAC